>NC_057800.1:753694443-753695171 GCF_018294505.1 Triticum aestivum
AAAGCTTTTTAAATGCTAAAAAAAATTTTGTGGAGCCCACCTCGATCCCCCTCCATCTCGACCGCTATCCCACCTCGCCAGATCCGGTCCCCCTCGGAGCCGAGCACCCCCCAAGTCCACCGGCCGCCGCCGCCGACCCACCGCACCCTCGATTCCCCTACCCAACCGCCGCCGCCGACCTCCCGCACCCCGCGCACCGTCTTATAAAAAAAATAAGTATCAAACAGCTTTTTAAATGCTACTGTCTTATAAAAAAATATTACTGTTATTATTTAAACAAGTTTGAACATATTTAAACATAAATAAGTATCAAACAGCTTTTTAAATGATAAAAAAAAATTGTGGAGCCTGGGAGTCGAACCCAGGACCTCCTGGTCTGAGAACTGGCTGCTGACCAGTCAAGCTAGTAGAGTGGGCTTGACATGGATAGGTTCTGGTAGTACATAACCTTTTGGCTCGAGTTGAAATAAAAAAAAGTACTAATGGCGCACCACGGTGAGGTGCGCCATTAGTATGGACATGCTTATGGCGCACCACGGTGAGGTGCGCCATTAGTATTGTGGCCCGATCCCCCTTCGCCCGATCCCCCCTTCGCCCGATCCCCCCTTCCCTCTCCCCCTCGCCAGTTCTCTCCCTCTCGATCCACCGTCGCCGCCACCGCTGCCCTCGCCCTCGCCCTCGCCCTCGCCCTCTCCCTCCCTCGCCCTCTCCTCGCCTTCCCTCCCCCT
>NC_057800.1:753696712-753704184 GCF_018294505.1 Triticum aestivum
CAACCAGATTCAGCTACTGTCGTTACAACACTGTCTTTTGAGTAAATTGAGACTCCACATCATCACTGACATCGCAGGGCCATTTCTGTCAGATCCGTTGTCGAACTCCTCTAACTTGGAAACTTGGGTTATGTGTTACTCTTTCTTCTGAAGTTGTGCTTCTGTGTTATAAATCTCTGAAGTTGTGGTTCTGCAAAAATCGTGCCGCTGAAGTTGTTTGTTAGTGCTTCAAGTTATTTATCTTCTTTTAGGTTATTTATCACTTGTGTTATTATTATACATCTTGTGCTCATCTTGTTTAGCTTAGGTTGTTGGTACACTTAGTTTTTGGGCCTCAACATATTTACCATTTGTGTTTGAAAACTAAACGAGTAGTTTGTTTATACATTTGAACCTAATACCAATTCATTCATCTCCATACCATTGCAGACACAACAGAACAGAGGCACTTCATCACCCACGGCTGAGAAAGCAAGGTAGAATCACCACTGCATACATACTATTTCTCTTTTTTTTCTGTTCTTTTCAGATCAATATTGTTGTGATCTTTCATGTCTTTTATAACAGGGAAAATGGTTGTATATGATAGACATCGAACCGTTTCTGTAAACTGAGTACTAACTGAGTTCCCTAAAAAAAGAACCTTAGTACTAACTGAAATATGATGGGACAGAAAATACAATGAAATCAATACGGAACATGCTAGATAAATATTGCCATGAAACCAGATGACACTGATAATTTTAGTGGAAAACAAAGGACTCTTCTGTTATTTTTAGTGAAAAGTTGGTCCACCGACCACTCACATATCCAATTTCCATGATCCTCAACGGAAGTCAGAAACACAACATATCCATGGACTTCTCATTGTTCAAAATCTTCTCTTAGGATTAACCACAACAGCATATCGGGGGTTCAGGAATCAAAATATCAGTTACATCAAGAGTTAGCAATGACCAAACTGGCATGTAACAGAGACACTATAAAAGATAGCCAACATCCAGTTAGCCCTAGTACTTGGTGTTTGTAGAAAACCAGGAGTGTCAATGGGACTAGAATTCACTTGTTCTTATATGGGTTTGTAAAACTTGTTCATGTACTGAACTACTAATGCCTTGTGATGCTCTGAATTACTTGTGATGCCTCTGAATTACTTGTGATCACATTGAGAAAGACTTGTAAAGATGATGATCATCTTTAACAGAAAACAAATTTGTGATGATTTTGCTAGTTTGCTGGGTTTTGTCTCCGACCATCGTGTCGTGATGATTTTGCAGGTACCCCGAGAGGCCCTTGAGTTTGCCGGAATGTCGATTAACTTCCGTTCCGGCAAATTCGGGTACTCCATATGTCCTATTTTCAGCAAAGGTCATGCTGAAATTTTCCGTGAATTTTAGCATGACTTTGCTAAAAATAGGACATATGGGGTACTTGTGACTAATGCATGGGCCGGGGTATCTTAGTAGTTAAGTAAGTAGGATCAAGTGCCCCGGCGTACTTGTGACTAATGCATGGCTTTTAGGGTGCCTCGGTGTCGATAAAAACCGAAATGATGAAAAGTTAGGCTTTTAGGGTGCCTTGGCATCGAAAAACCCTCAATGATAAAAGCTTAGATTTTAGGATGCCTCTGTGTCGACAAACCCTAAATGATGAGACCATGATCTTGTTCCTTGACAATAACCAACTTTTTGACCAAACTTTGTTTCTATTTAGAGAGAAACATGGCCCACAACGATGAGGCCGGGGGTTCGGGCGGCAAGGCATTCTGGGAGCTGTCCCAGGAGATGGAGGAACAACCTCACTTGTATGAGGCCGCCGCCTTCCCCACCGATCCTGAGACCACGGATGGTGCCGCCGAGGATGACCACACTGATGCCACCACTGATGGTGCCGCCGAGGATGCCACCACTGATGATGGCGGCGCACGCACAGATAGCAGCCAGCCGAAGAGGCAACGGAAGGACCGGCGCCCGATCGTGCTCCGCACCCTCAAGGAGGAAGTTACTGAAGTGGAGTCCAACGGGAATCCAACGGCGCCCGAACGAATAGTCAAGGGGTACTCGCTTCAGCTCGGGTGCATTGTCCGGAGCACCGTCTCGATCAACACCGAGAACCTGAGGCATCCTGACCGGGGGAATTTGTGCCACCTCCTCTTCACGAAGCTGCACGAACGATACAAGTTCCCCGCTGAATTCGAAAACACAAGCCTCAAAGGGAATAAAGTGAACAATGCTGCCCTCACGAAGATGAGCAAGGCCCTGTCTACTTGGAAAAGCAATGTGAAGAGAATGATCGAGAAAGGTGAGAGTTATGAGAAGATCAAGGAGAAAAATCCTTCGATCACCGAAGATGACTACAACGACTTCAAGATCAATTGCTCGAGCACCGCAAGCTCCCAATCAAGTGAGTGGGGGAAACAAATGCGGGAGCTGAACATAGGGGAACACACACTCGGTCCCGGCAGTTACAGAGTGGCGGAGCCTATATGGGACAAGGAGGAGGCGGACCGTGCCGAGCAAGGCCTACCGCCCCTCTTCGATAAATACGGTGACAAGCAGACCAAGAACTTTGTCAGGGCCCGGTACAAGAAGGACCCGAAAACAAAGGAGCTTACCACGGATCCGAAGACCAGGCAGCTTGAGCTTGTTCTGGTAAGGAATACACCCCCGCGTAATTAGCTCCATATGGTTGCATTCTAATTAATGAAGCCGAATTTCTAAATGGTTCACATTCCTTCCGCAGGCGACTGAAAGCAGTAGCGCGGGGTCGACTCAGAGCAACCCTTGGGACACCACTCTAAATAGGGGGTTGAATATAATGAAGAACAAGGATAAGCTCAGTAAGCCGACGTCAGCTGGTCGTGTGGCCGGCAAAGGCTTGTCGACAAAATGGGGGTCATACTATACCGCTGGTGTGCGGAAGGAGAAAAAGACCAGCTCGGAAAGCCAGGCACGAGAGGTTCAAGAACTCAAGGCACAGGTGGCGCGGATTCCGGAGATTGTCCAAGAGCAAGTGGAACCACGACTCGGAGCGACGATCACCGCCCTTGTGCCTACCTTGATCTCGGGGTTGAGTGCGTGGATTGCGGGCGGCCAACAGGGGCCGCCCCCGATTCCTAGCTTCACGGCCAGCAACTCGCATAATGCGATGGCGGGGCCATTGGTGCCTCCGGCGGAGGCGGCATTGGTGTCTCCGACGCCGGCACGGGAGCTTAATGCACCCGGGTGTACGCCGGCCGGCACCTCTTCAGCAAGCGGCCGCTCCGTCAACTGCACGCCCGCCGTTGGCGGTGCCTCGACATTAGCCGAGCTCGACGCCATCATCACGGTAACTAATTAAGCCTCTCTCGGCCGAGGACTTCATCTCCTTGCCTTTGACTGGGCATCCCTGACGCCCTACATGTTTTCGCAGGGCGCCGCCGACGTTCCGTGCACTCTCCTCCACTTCGTGAACAACGAGTTGGTCGATGTCGCCAAGGGCAAAATCATTCAACCGGGCAACCCCTTGTTCCACTGTACCCAGATGCCACCCAACTTGTTTAGGGTTCAACTGGTTCGGGTGCTGCCAGGCTGCGACGACTTGTTACCTCCGATTCGACCCATCGGGGCCGACGATGATGACGTGATGACCCTCAGCGCCTGCCTGAGCTGGCCCCTGCTTTGGCCGAAGAGCCAGATTCGTTTGGGGGCGGGGGACACCACCCCAAAGACAACACCGCCAGTCGTGCCGGCGCCAAGTCGGCCCCATGGCAAGACCGCCGTAACGGTGCCGGACATCCCTATGCCACTGGATCCAAACATGCATATGGCACAGGATCAGAACGACGACGACGACGACGATGATACATTTGGCAACGTTGATCAGTACTTTGCCGAGCATGGGTACGATGGCGACTTCATGGGGCCTCCTTCTCAAGAACCAAACCCAACAAAAGACGTGTGCGGTCTAGCTCGTACCGCGGAGAAGCCAAGTTGCAACAGGCGCCGTCTGGCATTCAGCTCTCAGGAGACGCCTCCAGCTGCCGACTTCACCGAGCCTCAGATAGGCGAGGTGCGAAATATTATCAGCCCCAACACACTCAAGAAGGCGGTCTGTGAGCAGAACTCGGTCCCATTACAGGAGAAGAAGAAGGCACGCAAAAGAAAGAATAAGAAGGGTGCGAGCCAGCCGGCACCGAGTACGATCCGTGCTCAGGACGGGCCACCTTCACCGCAGGATATCTCGAGGAGGGTGCATGTGGCGGGTAGGGCGATGCTACCACCAAATATGCTCAATGCTGCAACCGGTGCTATGCGGAGTCTGCACGACAGTGTTCTTTCTTTGGAGAAGCGGCGTCTCAGAGAGAAGGATGTGGCATACCCGGTTTTCGTGGCCAAGGTGCCAGAGGGCAAGGGCTTTGTGGATGGCGACATCGGGGGTACGATCGTCCTGCGGTTTGATGACATCTTTGCTATGTTTAACCTTCATCCGCTGCACTACACCTTCGTTCGGCTATTTTCGCTGAGTATGGAGATGCGGATCATTCGCGACAAGACCCCGGACATCGTGATAGTCGACCCCTTCTACATGCGTGCCAAGATCTTGGGCAGCGCTGGGGACCGGCAAGTCGCGAGTTCTTACCTCGAAGGTGTCATTCTGGCAAACCAAGATAAGGATAACTTCCTCGTGCCTTACTTTCCCGAGTAAGTCCTCCCCTCAACCGGCCCGTAACATATGAATTCTTACTTTTCGATCGTTTTTCTTTTAACATTCCGTGTTTTCTGCAGTGACACACGTTGCACGCTCATCCTCCTAAGCCCCAAATATTCCATGGCCACGTATTTCGACCCGGACCGTCAGTCGAACGTAGACTACACAAATGTCAAGAAGGTTCTTGATGATGTTCTCCCCGGCTACGCCCAATCTGGAGGCACCTTCACCAGGCCTATTCATAAGTACGGCAAGCACGTGTTCTCCCACAATACGACGTTCTGCTGCGTCAAGCAGCCGCCTGGCGGTCAGAAGGGTGCCTACTACGCCATCCATCACATGCGGGCGATCGTACGGGACCATCATCAACTTCTGCTACCGAGTAAACTCCAAGATTGGGCCGCGAGCGTGTCGGCAATCCAGGACGCGGACCTCCGACAAGAATTCTTTCGCATCCAGTCGGAGTTTGCGGAAATCATCCATCAAGATGTCCTTCGTACCTCGGGGCAGTTCTACCTCAGAAATCAACCGTCCAACAGTGACATCGACACAATGCTACAAATGCAGGATGACAACGCCCGTTCTTTCATGACTCCCACGATAGACGGCGGCTTCATCCACGCTCCGGTCCCTTGAGTCGAGTTGTCTAGTTCTGAAACATCGATTGGCTCATGTTGTAATTAAACTTTAATGAACTTGTAGTATGTCTCTTTGGTTTTGAGAGTCGTTCAACTTAGATGTAATCGATGCTATTAATGTCTTTCTCTTCCGATCGTTCTGTTGCATAATTATATATTGCTTATGTATTGTCTGTGAATTGGTACTAACGTTTCGTTTGGCTAGTGCATAGTGATGCCGACGTATGTCGTGTACAAGGGTAAGGTTCCCGGAGTCTACGATGACTGGGAGGAGTGTCGGAGACAGGTTCACCGATTCAGCGGTAACAGTTACAAAGGGTACACCACTAGGGCCGAGGCCGAATCTAGATACGCCCGCTATCTAGCGGGAGAGGGGAGGGAGCGTTGGAGGAACCGGATGAAGACGAGTTTCATCGTGATGATGCTCATCGTGATGACCGCAGCTCTCTTCTATGTGATGGTAGTTTAGATGATCGATATCGACTTGTAATGCGAAGACAAACTCGCTACTCGCGGTCTCGAGACTTGTAATATAATGTTCTATCTTTGTTCGGTCTTTTTAATTCGGAGACTAATATGATGAATTGTATTCGGAGACTAATATGATGAATTGTATTCAAAGACTAATCTTCTATTGTATTTGATGAATCTATTGTTGATGTGTGTTGTCTATATTTTGTCAAATTATACATTTTGTAACCTGTGCAAAAAATAGAAAATAAAAAAATAAAAAAAAACCTAATATTCATACTAATGGCGCATCACACGACAGTGCGCCATTAGTATGACAGTGCATACTAATGGCGCATCACCGGGTAGTGCGCCATTAGTATGCTGCGGTTACTAATGGCGCATCCAGAGGTGGTGCGCCATTAGTATGCCAAAGCACCTGGGTATACATGCCAACTGGGAGGCATACTAATGGCGCACCCTCGCATATACTAATGGCGCACCAGGTGGTGCGCCATTAGTATACCAGATACTAATGGCGCACCAGCTGGTGCGCCATTAGTAAAAATTACTAATGGCGTGCTATCAATGGCGCACCAGTGATGCGCCATTAATGGCCATATTAGGTGCGCCATTAGTAGTGGTATTTCTAGTAGTGTCAATACCAATGAAGATATACTACTTCCTTACAACTTCCTGTGAGTCACACTATCTTGTACTACAAATTCTGTTTTTGCTTACTAGCTAGCTAGATGTTAATAATTAAGTGTATACGGTTTACGATAGTTGATTAATTTTATGCACATGCCCGCTTAATTAAGACATGCAAACGTGTGCGCATGCAGTTTCCACTGGATCTTGTTAGACATTAAAGTTGACAAAGGAACAGTTGAAATACTGGACTCACTACTTAAAGAAGATAAAGACTACACCATCGTGAAGGGGATAGTCAACAGGTAATTTCAATCATTATTAATTATATCTCAGCCTATTATTAGTTCATCATTTCCTGATATGAACTATTTAATAACCCCTTTATTAATTTTCTTTGCCGGCGGGCAGGGCTTGGGCAAAGTTCATCAAGGTGACTCCAAGCAAATGGGCAAAAAAGTTATTTTGGCATCGACCAAAGGTAAGTAATTAAGTGGTACTAGCTAGCTATACCATCTCTTTAATTCTTGTTTCAATACCATTTATTAATTATCATGCTTGATTAATCATTATCTGGTTCAATTCCATTCTCGTAAAGGCCCTGAAGCAGGCGCCGGGGAATGATCTGTGTGCATTCTACGTTTGCGAGAACATTCGCATGATGGCGTCCGAAAGGAGCAGATCTCATAGACAGGACTAGGTACGTTTGTCAGAACACTATTCACACCATTATCGATATCTAGTCACACAACTAATACACATGCATATTGATCTCCTTCTTAACAGTTCAGAGAGGTGCAGGATAAGCTCCTACCAGCGGACCGCATACTAGCACTTCAAGAGGAAATAGCCGGATTTTTGCTCGACCAGGTTATAGATCCCAAAGGAGAATACTATTACCCGCTACCGCCCCCATGAACCACTTGTCATCGTGCTCCGAAGGCACCAAGGCAACATGTAGCAGAAATTGTATATGTATATACATGTGTATGTGTGAATAATTAATGGTGTTGGTTGTGAGACACTCGATGATATATATATATA
>NC_057800.1:753704469-753723280 GCF_018294505.1 Triticum aestivum
GTACGAGAAAATCTATTTATATATGCATAATGTGTACAATTTTTAGTATCGTAAAATACCAGCAAACAAAAAAGAATTAAATGGAAAATAAAGCCAAAACCCACCCAAACAGTTAGTACCGGTTGGTGTTACCAACCGGTACTAATGTCCTACACGCACCCGGGCCTGGCTCGTGCCACGTGGTGGCTCTTTAGTGCCGGTTGCCGAAGCGGCACTAAAGGTCGTTACGAACTGGCACTAAAGGCCGGTTCTGCACTAGTGCATTGAACATCAAAGATTCCTGGGTCCCATAGTCTAGTAGCTAAACTTGTTACCCTAGGAAGCACCCATTGTTCCACATTTTGAATTCCGAAGATGGAAATTGAATCCCCTATCAAAGAGCTCCATCGAGACAAGCTGGTAACTAGAAACACCGGAAACCATATCTTCATTGGCAAGAGAATGGGAATAATGGGGTGAAGTACTCCTATAAACAATGCTCTTCCTTCTGTATATAGTGATGTTACTCTTCTTTTGTTAACAAAGGGTTCACAGGGTTCAGAAACATCGAGGAGGGCCTCAACTTGAAGTGTCACATAGCGAACAAGGAGAACCGGGTAAGCGGAGTTAACGACACCATATCCATGTTGCCAAACTGTAACTTCCGCTAGGGTGATCTCCAATTACACTTCCATTGAGCACTATCCTCCATAGAAGAGACCATAAGAAGAATAGTTGTAGAACAACTTGGCAATAATTTTAGGACTTTAACTCCTCTCAAGGTGAACTGAGCACAAGTGAGCATAGCTTCACATCCTTTGGCGCGATCAGAAGGTACGGCTGAAGCTAGAAGACAATATAGATGAACCGGTTGCACAAGATAAAAATGCCATTCAATAGTCATCAGTTCAGTGTACTCATCGAATAGGACGTCCGTGGACAAAAGTCCAGCTTCCCAATTAAGCATTGAAGTGAAAACCTCAATGGTAGCACGAAACTGGTTGTAAGCTTCAAAAATTATACTGGCCAGTTGCACATATTTATTATGCGTGCACCATTTCTTAAGCATCTAGAATAGATCATCCTTCTTTAAGTGATCTTGTCAACAAGAATTAATTAAAGGAAGCGAAAAACTTTCTGCACCAATGGACAAAATGTCAACTTCATGAGTCCTATGCCAAATAGCCATGCATGTCTCATGTGAAGCTGTATTGGTATGCTTGCTGAAGAACGAAGGCCATGGTGTTGGTCGGATCTCCTGTCCTTGTGCCTTCTGACCCATTATCATATCCGACATGAGCACGATTGTCAACACGTAGGCAGCATCGGCAGAGCTTTTGAACAAACAACTGGTGGGTATCATCATGATGAGCTTAAATTCAGGAATCACTCTCTGTGGCGGGGCTGGCATACTCCAAAGGACCATGGACACTGACATGGAGTCGTAGTCATCCCTACCACGGGCCAGATCACCCATCGAGCAGAAGGCAGGCGTTGGTGCAGCGACATGGACGCTGTCGATGTCGAGGTCCTCATCGCACATGGCAGGGGAGGCAAGCACGACAGGTGCAGCGACGTGGACGGTGTCAATGTCGAGGTCCTCGCTGCACACGGCAGGGGAGCCAAGCACGGTAGGTGCAGCGACATGGACGATGTCATTGCAATTCAGACACTCTGTCGAGCGCATGGTAGGTGTCGGAGCAGCAAGCTTGCTCGCATCGATGTTGTTGTCCTGTTTTCCATGGTCGTAGCCATCGCCACACTCCTCGGCACATATCGCCTCATCCTGCATGATCTCTTCCTCCCTTATCCGAGCAAGACACGATGCTCTGGTGATGCTAGACGGAGATTGCGACTGCACTACTGCTTGAATATCCTTGTGCAGCCCCTCGATGTACTGGTTGACGAAGCACTTGATGCTTAGGTTGGGGTTGATATCCAGAACGCGTTGTACGCATTCCCAGAACGACACCGTGTACTCGGCCACGGTTGCGGTCTGCTTCTGTTCGAGCAGCAAGCACAAGTGAAGCTTGTACTCTGGAGACACGTCCTGGATGTCGAGGAGGCAGGCACACTCGTAGATGCATCGGCCATGCATGGCGAGAGTTCGTGCTGTCGCGCTTCTTGATCGAAGTTGAACCACCGCCTCCACATGGTGGACTCTCTGGAACACGGAAATCTTCACCACGCCATACACTGTAAACACCTGCTACAACGTCTCCTCACTCATCGGGTAATACACATGGTGCACAGTGACATGGAGAACGCCGCCGGTGAACATCTCTTGCTTGCTCGACATTTTGTCAAACACCTGATGGGCAGGAAGTGGCTCGTGATTGTTTTCTTGTCTATGTGCTGGCGGTTTGAATGTCGTTGTCCTCCCACTCCAAGCCGATCCAACCTAGCCTAGGGATTTTGTGTGATCCATGAAAGCGAACCGCACCCAGGGAAGTGGGTGTTACGAATCTGGCGAGAGAGTTGAGGAACACACAGCGAAAGAAAAATTTTGAGGAAATTTCGGGGCTCTAATTACCAAATTGTCACGACTCGATCGTGGAATGGATCGAGATTTGACAAATCACCTAAGTACCTTGGTAGTTTGGGATAATTCGGGGAGAATTAGGGTGAGGAATCAGAGAAGGGGCTGAGGAACAAGAGAGAATGGGAGGTGAGAAATCTGCAGAGTTCATTCATCTGCCACATGAGTCCCTTGGGGGTTACAAGCCTGGTACATATACACCTCCTACGACACACACACTATTATCCGTTGGCCCATCTCAAGGCCCAGGTCCATTTTACAAACCATACGGTAACAGCCCACAGAGGGAGTGTTACACGCGAGTCCTTCCTCTGTCTCGCCACCCCAACCTGTCAGCAGCCGGCACCGCCTAAGGTTGTAGGCCTTGCTCCTCTGCCCCGCCGGCGCCGCACCAGAAGCTCAAGGTGAGCTTGTGCACATGCACAACCCCTCCCCATCTCCATTCAGTTCATGTTACATGCAGTCAGACCATTTGGTTCAGATTTTTGGATGTGCAGATGAGGCCATTTGGTTCAGATTTTAGGATGGCCAGATGAGTCCCTTTGGTTCATATTTTTGGATGTACCCTGTACTGATTTCTATATGACATAGTTGAGGTAGTCCCTCTACCATTTTAAATATGTTCAGATGACATAGTTTAGGTAGTCTCCCACACTGTTTTTTTTCATGTTCATAAATTCAGATGACACGGATGAGGTTCAGATTTATATAAGAGAGCGTACAATCTTTTTAGAGGAAGTAGTCGCTGTACAGATTTATAAATGAGTGCGCACAATCTTTTTTAGCACACACAGTGACATGAACTTCTATATAGAATGGTCCAACATGGTTTCTGAATGGAACATTGAGAATACAAGGATTGTCACCGAGTTGTTTGTCAAGCAAGTGAGAGCTGGAAATAGGATAAATACTCACTTGACCTCGAATGCATATGATGAGGTGGGGAGGGAATTCAAACTAATAACAGGGCTGGAGTACATCAATGACCAATTGAAGAACAAATGGGACAAACTAAGAGGTGAATACAACATATTCAAGAAACTTAAGTTGAAGGAGACAGGAGCGGGATGGGACATAGAGCGTAACACTGTGAAACAAGATGCGGAGTGGTGGAAGAAGGCAAAGATAGTGAGTTTTCATCCTCATGTTGTGCATACCATATCTTTCTTCTCTTTAATTGTTGTTAACAAATGCTATCATCGTTGTATATTTACAGGACATTCCAGGTTGTTACAAGTTTAGGAAGCATGGACTTCGCAATGAACAGAACTTGCGCATCATGTTTGCAGACATCACAAGTGACGGTTCCGATCACTGGAATCCGACTTCTGGCATCCCACTACTACCACCGCACTAATATCAAGTGCCGTAAATCTTGAGCAAATAGAAGATGTTGATCTGTTGGAGGATACCCAAGACACACCATCTCATGTTACGCCAAAGGTTAATAAAAGGCTTGGAAAGATCATTTATGACACAAACAAGAAACCCAAGACCGCACAAGTCATGCAACAGCAGATTACAGTGATTGGGGACATTTGTAAGCAATCACACTCGACATTCCAGTCGTTCTTTAAGCACGATGACACCACCTCTGTTGCATCTGTTATGAAAGAAGCATACTTGTGGTGCAATAGAAGGTAGTGATGAGCACTTCATTGCCTCTGAGCTTTCCATCAAAAGAGAGCAAAGGGAGATATTTCTAAGCATGAGTGTTGAAACTCGTTTGGGTTGGCTCAAGAGGAAGTTCAGCGTCAAGTACGGGAACTAGTTGTTTCCAATTTATGTCATATATGTGATGGTTGCTTATATCCTATGGTACTGAACCATTTCGTATCCTATGTGTGAGGTTGAACAATATTAAGTACTCAGTGTTGAACAATTGTTTCCTATAAGGCTTGTAATAACTGATTGGATAATATTTATGAAGTGGAGTTTCATCTTCATATTTCTTACTCACCATGCTAACCTTTGTTAGTTAATTCATTGGTTGTGTATGTGCAGTTGTCATCTGATAGTGACAGTGATGATGAAAACTATTATGAAATGAAGAAAAGAATGGTTAGTGCCCATGCACAAGAAATGAACATCATGTATCTGAGTGCATCTACCATATTTGAGAAGTATTGTGACAGTTGGGTGATGAAGGCCGATCCTAGGACATCTATCTTGAGTGGATTTGGATGGTTGCAAGAGACTATCAGTACACCGGGAGAGACCTTCACCATGCTTAGAATGAAGGCAACAGTATTGTTTGAACTTCATGACTTGTTGAAGGATAATTATGGGCTGAGCCATTCCCCTTTTGTTAGTAGTTATGAGTCTCTTGCTATGTTCTTGTGGACCTTGGGGGGCTGTGAATCAAATATATAGAAGAACCCAAAATCGTTTCAAGCATTCCACTAATACAATCCACCGTAAATTCCATGAAGTACTACTTTGTGTGGTGAAGATGTCAGCTGACTACATCAAGCCTAAGGACCCAGATTTTAGGACGGTGCATCCAAGGATTCGGAATGACAAAAGGGCTTATCCACACATGAAAGACTGCATTGGTGCAATAGATGGGACTGACATTAGGGTTCTATTCCCGATGAGGTACATCAGAAGAAGAGGAGCAATAACTCAAAATGTGATGGCAATATGTGACTTCGATATGCATTTCACGTATGCATATCTTCGTCAACCTGGTTCTATGCATGACACAACTGTGCTATATACCGCAATGCATATGGATAAGGCCACCTTTCCCCATCCTCCAAAGGGTAAGCATTCATATATAGCCTCTTTCATGTTTCGAGCTTTAGTTATGATTACATTTGGTTGAGGTGCGTCAATGGAAAAGTGTATTGTTCATTCTTGTGAGGTGTTGCTTCTTCCAGCTTCGGACTCACTCATATATTTGTTAGCATCCTTAATTTTTCAATTCACATGCCAAATGCACCAAAGCAATGCCAACTGGCGCACATTTAGGGAAGGAGAGAGAGAGATAGCATTGCTGAGATGGCGGTCGTAGACAGAAAAAGGGAGGAACTATTTATTATAACACAATGATGCGTACAGAAGTACCCGAGGGATCTTTAGTTAACCCACTTGAAATAAAGGACATTGACATATAATAATAACAACTGAAAATAAAGGAAAGAAAATACGGGGACTCTCAGAAAGCACAAAGCGGATAACCTAGGTGTATGATGAGTTGTGTTCCTCTTCCTCTTTGGCATGCCTCAGTTAGTACCGCAGATCAGGTTAGCCTGAGCATGGCAGATCTGATAAGTGGGAGTGGGCTTGTAGGTCGTGAAGCAGGCCTTATACTCATCGTTGTAGCAGGCGACTGAGGCCATCGTGGTCATCAGCAGCTGTGCGGCGAACAGGGCCAGCATGAGAAGTGCGGCCATCTTAAGCATGGAGCTGGAAGCCATTGCAAGAGTGGACGGCTCGAAGCTCTAGCTGCAAACTGCAAGTGTTTTCTGGTGGCTTGGGTTGATCTGAGTGCTTGCTAGCATGGCCTCCTATTTATAGGCACAAGCGCTGCTTAGTTGGTCTTCCTTTGCCATGTATGATCCCACTCGATCTCACCGATAATACATACTGGAGATTATATTCCGTCCCTGCATCGATCATCCCATGCACGCATCATGATCATAGTTGACTTGGGAGATTCCCCATGCACGTGGCATGTCTCAAGCCAGCTGGTTGCATCTACGCTCAACTCCTACTTTACTACTTAGATAATCCTCGTGTATGCGCCATGCACTGAGTTCTAAAAATGCCGAAAGGTGCGACTAGTCTCAGACTTTAGTACACCTGAGTTTGCAAAAACATGAAAAATCGTTATAAAACAATATCGAAAAAATCTGAAATTTTGAGACAACAAACTTTGTCAAACGTTTGAGCTTCTTGCAAAATTTCAGCCAAAAATAACATCCGAGGAGCCATCACAAAAAAAACAAAACAAATCACTCTCAAACAGTGCACAAAACTTTGTACATTGATTTTTATTCTCCTCTGAATGTACATACTACCACCCTAGCACCCAGATTCAACAATACACATCTTGCTAGCCTTATGTTTGGGCAATTCCGAAGGGGCCAACTCTCATGTAAGATGTAGCGCCACCATATCCTTGAAACCACATATTTGAATTAAAATCACAGAGGTTCTGACTAAAAATCAGAGAGTGCACCATCCATAGTTGACTTCGAAGTTGCCCCATGCATGCGCGCATGTGGCATATCTCAAGCCAGCTGGTTGCATCTACACTCTACTCGTACTTTAGTAGTTAGATAATCCTGGTGTGTGCCATGCAGTGAGTTCTAAATGTACTATGAACCTAGCACCGAATTTCTAGAATACTGAAGCAATCCAAAAACAGTAGAACTGCACCGATTACTGCTGTTACGATCCCACGAGAGCATCTTGATCCCGTATTAATCAGTACACGGTCTCGCGATTTAACGCCATTATCTTCTGTCATGTTTGACCGCCACCGGCCCTTCACTAGTAAAAAACAGGGCTTTGGTTTGTGTATGTGTATGTATGCTTCAATATTCAGAGATGATATGTCAGTTCTTCTTGCTATCGCTGCACACAAGCTAGGCCAAGACGTGCTACTAACAAGTATATTTGTTATCATTTTTATAAATTCAGAACATATTTTTTAACCCATGAATATCTACTAAGCCCTAACACACCTTGGGGATGGCCCCTGCCTTACTCCGCAGCCACGGCAAGAAAGCACCGGAGTGCTCGTTCGCCCTTAACCTGCGGGTGGCAAATTTGATTCCATCGGCATTCAGCAAAGGAGGTGTAAATCGAGTCGCTGCTGCTGGGAGTGGAAATGGGGGATTTCTTCCTCTCTTCACTCTTTGCGGTGAACCCTAGCTCACCTTGGGGATGGAGGCCGCGGCGGGCTGGCGGTAGGTGGGAAGAGCAGGGGCGCCGGCGAGGGCGAGACGCCGGCGCACCACTCCCGCCGCCATCCTCCTACTCTGCTTCTGCTTCAGTTGAGCAGTACAACAAACAGAGCGACGAGATTCCGGAAACAGAACGAGGTGCTGCGCAAAAATATCATTTTTCATAAGGACGAATTTCTACACACGTCAAGGGTGTGCTTGTTTAAGCTCATTAGTGGCTTCTATGGCTTCTCCTGCCAAGAAGCTCGAGCCGAAACAAAGGGCCATTTTTTGTGTCGGCTCCACGCAGCCCAAACTCAAAGTGCTCCAAAAAATGGTCTAAAAGCTGTAGCTCAGATTTTGGGCTTCTTCTAGCGGGAGCTGGCTCCAAATTTCCAAGAGACAACTTTACCTTCCCACTAATGTTCATTATATGCACAAATTGCCACTGGCCGGTAACTATATGTTGCTTCTCCCCTCGACTGCCCACCCCCACGATTGCTATGGTTCACTGTTCCCCTTCGTCGCCGCTGCCACCCGTGCCATGATACATGCACTTAAAATTGCCGTGGTTCATACAAAAAATAATTTTTTCATGATCAAGGTACTAGAATTGCCATCATTAAAAATTAAAATTGTCATGCTCTACAAACTAAAATTGCCACATGGCTACTTTTTGTTTAAGCACTATGGCAACTTTTGGGCAAAAAAAAATTTCGTCGAAACATACCAACTTGGGTTCTAGTGTTGAAGATCTCGTCGAGACGGATTTAATGGTGAAAACGGGATTGTTAATTCGATTTTTTAATTAGGAGATAAAACATTTTTAAGCCGAAAACCAAAAAGGTTCCTGCTTATGTCATCTGTTCACACGTAGCAAAATGAGTGGAGATGGAGGCGTGTGGACGATGAGCAACATGCCACACATGTGGGCCTTAGTTTTTTCGAAAAGAAAAAAGAAACAACAGATACTGGAAAAGCTCTGCTTGCACGGTCTTGTCGCTTTGGAGCGGAGTTCCTCCTCGACTCTCTGCACGCAGTCGACGGCACTCAGCTGATGTATGTGCTCATCTTCCGGGCCTAACATACCTATGGCCGTGAGCTCACCTTTCTAAGCAGCAGCAAACGGCTTCTCGACGTTGTGATCGCGCTGCTCTGCCGGCGAGTCGCCTGGAGCATTTGTGGTCGCTTGACACGGGTGCATGTCGTCCATCCGCAGGAGCCGGTTCGCCACCCATGGCAACGACAAGACTAAAAGCAATGACTTGGTTACCAATGGCAATGACCAAACTAAAAGAAACGTGTTGGCCACCAATGGCAACGATAAGACTAAAAGCAACAACTTGGCCACCAATGGCAAGCAAGCAGGAATTGATTCAGTTTTCCGAGAGCAAGGCAGGTGTGTGCAAGGTTTCCGAGAGCAAGGCAGTGAAAGCCGGACTCGATCAAGATCTTGGATCTTGGTCCGCACTCGAATCATCAAATTTCCTTCTTCGTGACCATTTGCGAGGGGTTGCATTTTGATCACTCTCTTCAGGAGCGGACCCAAGCGTGCTAACAGTCGAGAGGAATAGTGTACTAACAGGAACATTGCCATGCTTTGTGGGCTGGAAATTGGGGAATATTATAACGACGTCAACCTCCCGAGCTTCCACCACGCCGTGTACATCCAGCCGAGGTCGTCCCAGAGCTCCATCCGCCTCCGACTCGCATAGGGGAAGAGGGGAAAACCGATATGTTGTCCGTCCAGTTCCCTGAGCTCGAAAGCCCGACACTCTCGAGTTGCAGCGTCGACCTTGCTCCCGTGCTGCCCATGCTCGCATGTGCTCCACCTCGACGTCAGACCATTCCTCGACAAGAGCTTTGTCGTCATGGTCCACTCGGCATCGCTGGAGACGCTTGACGTGCAGGTGTCTGCCAATCTTTCTCCTGGCCGCTCGACTACAAGGAGTACAAATTCAAAAAAAATCAAACAAATGTAAAACCTTCGCACTTAGTTTTTGTTTGTGCAAGGTAGCTTGTATAAAAAAATTGAGGTTATTTCGTGATGGTCAAAAAAATCTCCTACAAAAACTGGTTTAAGTCAGCCCTTTACTTAGCTGATTAGTGCTAAGTACAACCACTTCGATTGCTGGTTTTTAAATAGTTATAAGCCTATCTATAGTGCTAATGGTGCTATTAGTGTCCACTTACCTTATGTTCTGCTTACTTTGCCGGTTACTTGTTTTCTTTCATTTCATCATGTTCATGCCGATCCGTCCGGTCACGCCGGCCGGACCAAGTTCCTCGGTGTGGCCCGACAATCTAGCGGCAAGTTCGGGGCAAGGATCGACTCCAATGCTGGGAGGTCGCTCGGTGCTTTCGACACTGCAAAAGAGGCCGCCAGAGTGTAGGACGCCGCGACTTGTCGAGCTGCACAGTGGCCAAGGTAGCATGACCCTTGTTTGGGAACCTCCATGAGCTCTCCTTCCGTGACGAGGCTGTCGTAGGCGGCAGTCGGTCTTCGTCAGATGAGGTGTTGTTGTCGGTGGTGTAAGGACCGATGACGAGATATTGGTCCAACGACGAGGAGGGTAGCATGGCTGATGCCGGTGACTCAAGTGTGACCGTGCAGAAATCTCAACACAGGGAGCACGTTACAATTTGTGAAAATTCCTTGGTAATCCTATTTATGACCAGAATGGCACCGTATAAAACAAATTTGGGATGATTTGGAGATGGTCGAAAAATCACTTACTTAGGGACGGGCCGTTTGGTCTGCTTAAGCCAGTTTTTGTAAGAAAGTGATTTTGTCAAACTCCTCCAAATCAACTCAAATTTTGGACTACCACGCCAACAGAAAGCCATAAGGATGGCAACAATTAATCTAGTTGGCAAAAATATTTGCTAGCATAGGTTGGAGAGTACGACAACAGTAATAGAAGTAGCACATTACATGACCATACATCAGGAGCGACATTAGCTAAGAAAGGGCAGTTCTAAGAATCGAAGCACAGTTCAAAAACCAAAATAAACCTAAGTTCAGCAAGCAGAAAGTCTCTAGTCCGGTACTGTTTTCAGCTTGGTGTAGAGCGCTCGCGAAGAAGCCGCCACCTCGTCAGCCGCTCTACAATCGCCTTGTTTGCTTACCAGTCTCCAGCCCCTGCAGGAATAGAAGCATGTCTAGTGAGGTACGTACGTTGTGTTTGGATGTCTGTATTGGAGAGCTCCGTATTCAATTTAACTGAAATTCCAATTCGGTGAGGAAACTGAAATGGCAGGAATACGAATTCGCATGTTTGGTTGTTCACTGAATTGACCCTTGAAATGCCTCTAAGATTTCAATACCAAATCCTGTCTGGATGAAAAACTTTGAAATTGCATAACTACATTAGCACGAAGGTTATACCTTGTTCTACATGACTCAAAACTGAAATGTATTCACATGTCACTATAACTGAATGATTAAGTAGCAGTAAAAATCATTAAATATTATGGAATGAATCACAACAAGACGAACGGTCACACAACAACAATCTTCTCTTATTAACATAACAAAAATTCTAGGAGATACACCATCAAGATGGCATGCCGATTTTATCTGTGGCATAAGTACAGACTCAGATATGATAGTTTCAAACAATAGTTCAGCCTCAAATATTCATAGATGGTTGTCATTGTTAGCTTAATTGTGGCAGTGGTTTTGGTCATCGCCATCATGTCCATAAGGCCCTGTACAACGGCAGTTGCTTAGACAGCTGCCTGAGAAAAAACCGGATTTTTTTTTCCTTGAGACTGGATTACACGGGTGCACAGAAAGGAGCCGGAAGCAAACTTTTGCTTCGGTGCCAGCCCGGTGCTTGGACAATAACTACTCCCTTCAAGTCAGTGCATCCATCGGCAGAGGGAAAAAAAGAGCACAGCTAGCACCCCACACGAACCACTCTGTTGAAATTTTGCTAGTAGGCCTTTGGCCCAAAGCCCAACTGAAATTCTAAAATTCTCTTGGCCCATTCATGCACACATGTGAGTGGACTGAGTGAGGCTAAAGTTTAGTCCCACCTCATAAGTTGATAGAGAGCTGCACCTCTTTATAAGGTCAGCTCTTCTACCACTTGTATGAGCATGAGAAGAGGAGACCTACACGCGCGCTCCTCCTCCTCGCGCGCCGCGGGTTGCAGGATTGAGCCGAGCCGAGGACAGAGCTATGCACGTTGTCCATATTTTTGCTGCTCAGGAAAAATTAATGAGTCATTAATTAATAATTAATGTACGCATTAATTACTAAACAGTTTCTGATTCTTTTGGATCGTGACGACTCGGACGTGGGGTTTACTCCCACGACCTACCCGACCCGCACTATATAGTTAGGCAGACGTCTACCCTAGCCGCCGCCGCTTCGTATGGTTTCTCACCACCGTTCCATATCATTGCGCCGCCAAGCAAGTCTTCTCCATCCCTCCTTTCGGCGTGCACCGGGAGAAGGGACAGCAGGCCTCTGGAACCCCGCCTCTCGTGATCCTGTACGGGAGAGGGGCGATCAGATTTTTGGGGAGCGCACTCGCGCGACTGCTGGCAGCGACGACTTCGCGAACGACGACTTCTTCCCCGACCTCGGCAACCTCATCCTCGATGACATGGGCGACAACGTCAACGCCGGCGGTGCTGCACCCGCTGCACCGTATGTTATTCTATCCTTCTTGTACGAGATCGTGGTAGAATTCATGTTTCTAGTATGTGCCCTAGATGTGATCTGTTCATCTACTATGCTAGTTCGCATGATTAGTTTAATCTCTGCTATTGTTGTCATGATCTATTTCCTATTTATTTGGATTAAATCTCGTAATAATTTGCTCATATTTCCAACAATCAAAAAACCTGATTATAGGCAATTTACTCCGAGTGATTTTGCTGCGCATCTGAAGCCGCCCGCCTTTAAGGGGGCGCAATATAAGAGGTGGCGCACGAGAGTAGTCTACTGGTTTCAGACCATGGGCTCCTATGACGCCACCAAGGGCAAGCCTGAGGGCGATCTTAATCCAGCACAGCTGGAAGCTTTTGAGAAGATTGATACTCTCTTTAAAGGCACTCTTCTGAGTGTTCTTGATGACTCCATTCACTGGTAGAAAAAGGGCCTATAGTCCCGGTTCGTAAGGGCCTTTAGTTCCGGTTCCGGAACCGGGACTAAAGTGTCGGTACTAATACCTCCCCCCTTTAGTCCCGGTTCAATCCAGAACCGGGACTAAAGGCCCTCCACGTGGGCAGTGCGCAGAGCCCAGTCAGGAGACTCTTTGGTCCCGGTTAGTGGCACCAACCGGGACCAATAGGCATCCACGCGTCAGCATTTCTGTGGCTGGGGTTTTTGTTTTTTTCGAAGGGGGGGGTTGGGGGTTTTGGGGGGTTAATTTAGGTGTTTCATATATTGTGTTAGCTAGCTATAATTAATAGAGAGAAGTGTCCTCTCTTATGTCCGTGCTTGGTCGACGCTACGTACTATACATACGTATAGAGAGGACTAGACACGCTGGCTAGCTAGTAAGCAAACGAAGGAAACAGAAGATCGTCATGAACATATATGCATACAGAGAGAAGTGATATCGACCACCTCTCCTTCTCCGAGAGATTGGTCGAACAACAAGTTCTCGTATATCTATCTGACACTACCGGCTACATATATACAATAATTATCTCTTACAAATATAATCATACGGACTCAGGGTCCACATAGAATTCTCCGTCTTCAGGGATCACGTGGTCAAGAAAGAATGCCGCCAATTCCTCTTGAATTGCTCGCATGCGAGCTGGTGCTAGGAGTTCATCCCGCTTCCGAAACATCTAATTTGAAGAAGGGGGTCAATACATATATATATGAATGAATGAAACTCAACACAAATGATGGTAATAAAATAAAATTGTGAATGTTGTTATTTACATACTTCATATTGTTCGTTAGAGTACCCGCCCCGCTCACAGGTCATGTGGCGGATAGACTCGCAGATGTAGTATCCACAGAAATCATTCCCTTGTTCCTGCCACAACCACTTTACAAGAAATAGAGGTCAATCAAACTGATAAGCAAGAATGCTAAATGGTATTGATGAAACTAGCGCTTGAATCACTAGGAGATGTGCGGAACATGCTACTATAGTACTTACTTTCGGGTGTCTAAATTCCAGCTCCTTCGGCAGTCCCGGAACAGTTTTGGTGAATTTTCTCCAAACCCTGCCGGACAAAGAAAACAATTACTTGATATCAGGAAATGAACAAAGTTGCTGATATGGTGGATAATGATCGATTTAACTTACTTCTGGAGTATTTGAGTCATGTCTGCATAGTCCTGGGGATCTTTTCGTTTAGAGTCTAAGACGGTTACTACTCCCTGCTCAGCTTAATCTCTAGGAGAATATAGTGGAAACTGCACACACATGCATAACTCATCAATTACATTACTATAACCTTGACTAATATATAAGGCAAACCGAATACGCACAAGACAGTAACACTCACCTGAAGTTGTAAGGAAAGAGTATTATATCTTTGTTTTGATTTATTACGAACAATCGTAGCAAGTTGGCCTCGGTAGCTGCGGCATGAAGTTTAACCTCAGTTGCATCTATGAGATATGTGTTATTGAACCCAATATCACCGACTTGTCTTTTCTTCAATTCGGCGATCTTCAATCTGCATAATATAGTGAGGATGATTATAAATACATGCAATGAAAGAGCTAAGCTATATAGAGAAACTTAATGACAGAAGTAGTACTACTTACAGACAGTAGCAGGCGACCGTTGTTTTATCGAGGGCCAATTGATTGAAAAACTAATAGAACTCCTCAAATGGAACAGGCAACAGATCAATTCCAACGAGGTCATGCTCCTTTCTAACTTTCACATACAAAGTACTCCTCCCCCAGAGTCTCTGCAGATTTTCAAGTACCAATCATGCAATCTTCGCATCATCGTTGATAGAGATCTTTCATCTTTGACGAGAGGCTTCCCGTACTCGTATCTTTGTATCTGCATGTCCATGGGTTCATAATGTACTTCGTCGGGCAGGTAATCTGCAAGATTGCTATAACCGGGCACCATCCTCGGATCATTAGCGACGTTGTGGCTAGGCACCTTGAGCGGGGGGCACGATTGCTTCGCTTGTTCGCCGAGCTGGGCAATTTGTTTCCCAGCTCGTCGTTCTTTCAGCCTTTGATCACTAACAGTACTTCCGGACCGCTCCGCTTCAGCAAATTCCTTTCCAATAATGCGGTCATAGTTTCCTTTCGGCGGATCAGACTTTGGTGGTTTTGTCAGGGCAGCCAGAGTGTGCTTCACTTTCACCCGATCTACCTTCTCCTCCGGAGGTGGATGTTTCTTTGCTTTCAACCCTTCAAAGAAGTTCCTCACTTCTTCTCGCGCGATCTCGGCGTTCTCCTCCAGGGTCCTCTCATATGGTAACTTCTCTGGAGTCTTTAGAGAAGGACCGAATCTGTATGTCCTCCCGCCTCTGGTTGTACTGCTAGACGCCGACCGAGCAGACGTAGCGGTTGTCTTCTTTACTTGCTTAAGAGGCGGAGGAGAAGGACTACGACGCGCCGGAGCAGCTGGAGCGGCGGCAGGTCTCTTCCGCCCTTGCTGACGAGGCGAAGAAGGAGGAGGCTGGCTGCTCGGGCGCGTCGGCGCAGGAGGAGAAGGAGGCGGAGTGCCGCCACGCGCTGGAGAAGGAGCCGGCCGAGGGCCCTGATCGTCACTCGCCGGAGGAGGAGGCGGTGGAGGCGGAGTGCCCTGACTCGCCGGAGGAGGAGGAGGAGGAGGCGGTGGCGTCCAGTTCGGAAGGTTGATGAGCTCCTTCCGCCATAGGCATGGGGTCTTCAGAGCACACCCCAGCCGAGTCTCCCCTTCACCGGTAGAGTGGTCAAGCTGGAGGTCCTCAAATCCCTCCGTTATCTCATCCACCATCACCCTAGCATATCCTTCTGGAATCAGCCGGCAGTGAAAAGTTGCGCCGGGTTCAGTAGGATAAACAGAGCCAACAGCCGCCTTGACCTTCAAATTCATCCATTGCGTCATAAGGTGGCAATTTTGAGACTCTGTTATAGCATCCACAGGATAGCTGGCAGGAGCCGTCAAGGCATGCTCCGGCTGAAGCAGCTCGGTGGAAGCCACGCTGCTTCTGCGCTGAGATGGCGGGGTAGCTTCGGGGGAGGCTTCGGCAGTATGTTTGCTGCGATTTGCTTCTCGTTCCTCTATCGCGTCTACCCTTGCTTGCAGCGCCTGCATTTGGGTCTGCTGCACTTTTTTCCTCCTCTCATGGGATTTGTAACCGCCTGCGTCCAGAAACCTAACCTTCCACGGAATGGAGCCTGGCGTGCCTCATGTCCGTCCAGGGTGCTCAGGATTCCCGAGGGCCATTGTGAGCTTGTCGTTCTCTCTGTCTGTAAAGAACGTCCCTTCCTGCGCTGCTTCGATATACTGCTTAAGCTTACTGACTGGTATGTCCATTTGATCGTTCGTCCAAATGCACTTCCCTGTTACAGGGTCCAGGGTTCCGCCAGCCCCGAAGAACCAAGTCCGGCAACGGTCTGGCCAGTTAATTGTCTCTGGTTCGATCCCTTTATGAACCAGATCATTCTCAGTCTTGGACCACTTAGGCCGGGCTACGAGGTAGCCACCTGACCCCGTGCGATGGTGAAGCTTCTTCTTCGCAGCATTTTGCTTGTTTGTCGCCGACATCTTCTGACTCTTTTCCGATGTCTTGTGGGCCACAAATGTGGGCCAGTGATCTCTGATCTTCTCATATCTGCCCTTGAATTCTGGTGTCTCATTATTTTCGACAAACTTATTCATCTCTTTCTTCCACCTCCTGAATAGTTATGCCATCCTCTTCAGAGCAAAAGACTTGATTAATTTCTCTTTTACTGGGTTCTCTGGATTATCCTCAGGCGGTAGAGTGAAATTTGACTTCAGCTCAGTCCAAAGATCATTTTTCTGCATATCATTGACATAAGAGACCTCAGGGTCTTCTGTAGCCGGCTTAAACCATTGTTGGATGCTTATCGGGATCTTGTCCCTAACCAGAACCCCGCACTGAGCAACAAATGCGCTCTTTGTCCGGAGGGGTTCAATAGGTTGGCCGTCGGGCACGATTGCTATGATCTCAAACTTTTCATCCGAGCTCAACTTTTTCTTCGGGCCTCGTCTCTTTACCGAAGTTGTGCTTGATCCGGAGGGCTAGAAAAAAGAACAAAGACTTAATTAATATGTGTACATACCAAAACAATGAATGCATCAATCAGCTAGTCAGCATAGGCTTAACCAATATATATACCTGGCCGGACTCGGTTCGGTCACCGGAGCCGTCATCACGGTCTCCTTCTTGCACCGGCATTGGGTCACCGGAGCCGTCCTCATGTTCTTCTTCTTGCACCGGCATTAGGTCACCGTAGCCATCTTGTTCACCCTCTCCTTCCATACCATCGGTTTCGTTGAGAAACAACAAGATGGCATCACTTCCTTCTGCGATTATGTCCCTCAACAACGCTTTTTTTGGTTCTTCGTCTAGGGCGGTGTCCATAGTTTCTACAAATATTTACAACATGGCAATTATTATTCAAACATGACAGATGGATATATTAGTGCCAAACATAGAACTAGCTACCTAATCATAGTAAGCTATCGGGAGGGGGTATATATCGACAACGATGACACTACATCTATGTCACTCGACGACCCTCGTTCCCGATAAAAAAAAGAGGAAGAAGAAGAAAAAAACGAGGAGAAGAAAGAATAGAGGAGAAAAACCCTCGAACCCTCGACCCCTAGACGACCCTCTTCTTCCTCTCATGTTCGAGAGAATCGCCGAGGGGTCGGGAGGTTGCCTAGTGTCAAAGGATTCAACAAAACCATGTCTTCATCATTAGGCGAAAGTAACATGTGCATGATGGTACGAAGCTCTTCAAAGTTGTTCTGGAACGGAGTCCCAGATAGGATAATTCGCTTTTTGGTACAAAGTTCAGCAAGAGCCTTCCGAATATCCCTATTTGGAAGGCCTTTGCTGAATTCGTACCAAAAGGCGGATTACTCTATCCGAGACTCCATTCCAGAATAACTTTGCAGAACTTCGTACCAACATGCCCGGGTTACTTCCGGCTAATGATGAAGGCATGGATTTCTTCAATACTTTGACACTAGGAAACCTCTCTCGACCCCTCGGCGATCCTCGACCCCTTGAACCCTCGACGACCCTGGAACCCTCGACCCCTAGACGACCCTCTTCTTCCTCTCATGTTTGAGAGGATCGCCGAGGGGTCGGGAGGTTGCCTAGTGTCAAAGGATTCAACAAAACCATGCCTTCGTCATTAGGCGAAAGTAACATGTGCATGATGGTACGAAGCTCTTCAAAGTTGTTCTGGAACGGAGTCCTAGATAGGATAATTCGCTTTTTGGTACAAAGTTCAGCAAGAGCCTTCCGAATATCGCTATTTGGAAGGCCTTTGCTGAATTCATACCAAAAGGCGGATTATTCTATCCGGGACTCCATTCCAGAACAACTTTGCAGAACTTCGTACCAACATGCCCTGGTTACTTCCGGCTAATGATGAAGGCATGGATTTCTTCAATACTTTGACACTAGGAAACCTCTCTCGACCCCTCGGCGATCCTCGACCCCTCGAACCCTCGACGACCCTGGAACCCTCGACCCCTAGATGACCCTCTTCTTCCTCTCATGTTCGAGAGGATCGCCGAGGGGTCGGGAGGTTGCCTAGTGTCAAAGGATTCAACAAAACCATGTCTTCATCATTAGGCGAAAGTAACATGTGCATGATGGTACGAAGCTCTTCAAAGTTGTTCTGGAACGGAGTCCCAGATAGGATAATTCGCTTTTTGGTACAAAGTTCAGCAAGAGCCTTCCGAATATCGCTATTTGGAAGGTCTTTGCTGAATTCGTACCAAAAGGCGGATTATTCTTTCCGGGACTCCATTCCAGAACAACTTTGCAGAACTTCGTACCAACATGCCCTGGTTACTTCCGGCTAATGAGGACGGCATTGATTTCTTCAATACTTTGACACTAGGAAACCTCTCTCGACCCCTCGGCGATCCTCGACCCCTCGAACCCTCGACGACCCTGGAACCCTCGACCCCTAGACGACCCTGCTGGAACCCTCGACCCTCGAACCTATAGAACCCTCGAACCCTCGACCCTGAAACCCTCGACCCTTGAACCCTTAACGACCCTCGACCCTCTACCCTAGTTCCCGACCCTCGACCCCTCGAAGAGGAGAAATAAATAAGAAGAAGAAAAAAGAAGAAAAAGAAGAGGAGAAGGAAGAAAGGAATAGTGGAGAAGAAGAGAAAATAGAATATTCTATTTTCTCTTCTTCTCCACTATTCCTTTCTTCCTTCTCCTCTTCTTTTTCTTCTTT
>NC_057800.1:753723959-753736265 GCF_018294505.1 Triticum aestivum
CTAATGCTCCCTTTAGTCCCGGTTAGTGCGACGAACCGGGACCAAAGGCCAATTTTCAGCAGCCGAAAGGGCGGGAAGCAAAGGCCATTGGTCCTGGTTGGTGGCACCAACCGGGACTAAAGGGGGGCAATGGTCACGGTTGGTGGCACGAACCATGACCAATGCCCCCTTTAGTCCCGGTTGGTGACACCAACCGGGACCAATGGCCTTGTGTTGCGCCGCGCCCAAAAGTTTAGTCCCACATCGCTAGCTGAAGGGCGCCGGCACTGGTTTATAAGCGCTGGTGTGACTCCCCATTCGAGCTCCTCTCTAATGCAGGTTTTCGGGCCTAAACTTGCTACTGCTTGTGGGCCTATTGGGCCTTCTGCGGGCCTGAATCCTGGCCCATGTAGGGTTTCTAGTCGTATTCAGGCCGTGGAGGCCCAGTAGGAGGCATTTTTTTTTGTTTTTTCTTTTTTATTTCTACATTTTTTTGGTTTTTTATTTTTTTATTTCTACTTACAACTAAATACTTACAGTTTTTTAGTGATTTCTTTTTGCTTTTAGGTCACAAAAATTATAAACTTTCTGTTAGTGCCCTTAGTTTTAAATTTTGAATAGTTTAAATTTGAATTTTTAAAAATTTGTGTGAATCACTAGTTTATGAATAACTTTACAATAAAAATAGAATTTTTTTTTCTATTTATTTTTTATTTATACTTACAACTAAATACTTATAGTTTTTTAGTGATTTCTTTTTGATTTTAGGTCACAAAAATTATAAACTTTCTGTTAGTGCCATGTTCGTCTGTTACAAATTTGGCATGGTATCATCATAATAGTTGCGGGAGAAAGTCTTCACTTTTTCTTCGCTTGTGTCATTTGATTATTGCGCCGTAACCATGGATAATCTTCATTGTTTATCAGGATGCTTGGGTCAGCCTTGACATTGTAGGGAGGAATTTCATGAAACTTTTCATAATCTTCAGACAT
Organism: Triticum aestivum; assembly: GCF_018294505.1. NCBI lineage: Eukaryota > Viridiplantae > Streptophyta > Magnoliopsida > Poales > Poaceae > Triticum > Triticum aestivum. The sequence goes on from NC_057800.1 coordinate 753,724,932, forward strand.
GTCTGTCTTGCCGTCCACTCCCAGGATGTCCCTTTTTCCTGAAAGAACTATGTGGCGCTTTGGCTCATCGTATGATGTATTCGCTTCCTTATCTTTTCTTTTTCTCGGTTTGGTAGACATGTCCTTCACATAGATAACCTGTGCCACATCATTGGCTAGGACGAACGGTTCGTCAGTGTACCCAAGATTTTTTAGATCCACTGTTGTCATTCCGTACTATGGGTCTACCTGTACCCCGCCGCCTAACAGATTGACCCATTTGCACTTAAACAAAGTGACCTTAAAATCAGGTCCGTAGTCAAGTTCCCATATGTCCACTATGTAACCATAATATGTGTCCTTTCCGCTCTCGGTTGCTGCATCAAAGCGGACACCGCTGTTTTGGTTGGTGCTCTTTTGATCTTGGGCGATCGTGTAAAATGTATTCCCATTTATCTCGTATCCTTTGTAAGTCAATACAGTCAAAGATGGTCCCCTTGACAACAAGTACAACTCAACAAAAACAGTGTTGTCACCTCTGAGACGTGTTTCCAACCAACTGCTGAAAGTCCTGATGTGTTCACATGTAATCCAGTCGTCGCACTACTCCGGGTGTTTGGAGCGCAGACTGTTCTTGTGTTCATCGACATGCGGGGTCACCAAGGTAGAGTTCTGTAGAACTGTGTAGTGTGCTTGAGACCAAGAATATCCGTCCCTGCATATTATTGAGTCTCTTCCAAGAGTGCCTTTTCCAGTCAGTCTCCCCTCATACCGCGATTTAGGGAGACCTATCTTGTTAAGGCCAGGAATGAAGTCAACACAAAGCCCGATAACATCCTCTGTTTGATGGCCCATGGAGATGCTTCCTTCTGGCCTAGCGCAGTTACGGACATATTTCTTTAGGACTCCCATGAACCTCTCAAAGGGGAACATATTGTGTAGAAATACGGGCCCCAGGATGACAATCTCGTCGACTAGATGAACTAGGATGTGCGTCATGATATTGAAGAAGGATGGTGGGAACACCAGCTCGAAACTGACAAGACATTGCGCCACATCACTCCTTAGCCTTGGTATGATTTCTGGATCGATCACCTTCTGAGAGATTGCATTGAGGAATGCACATAGCTTCACAATGGCTAATCAGACGTTTTCCGGTAGAAGCCCCCTCAATGCAACCGGAAGCAGTTGCGTCATAATCACGTGGCAGTCATGAGACTTTAGGTTCTGAAACTTTTTCTCTGGCATATTTATTATTCCCTTTATATTCGACGAGAAGCCAGTCGTGACCTTCATACTGAGCAGGCATTCAAAGAAGATTTATTTCTCTTCTTTCGTAAGAGCGTAGTTGGCAGGACCTTTATACTGCTTCGGAGGCATGCCGTCTTTTTCGTGCAAACGTTGCAGGTCCTCTCGTGCCTCAGGTGTATCTTTTGTCTTCCCATACACACCCAAGAAGCCTAGGAGGTTCACGCAAAGGTTCTTTGTCACGTGCATCACGTCGATTGAGGAGCGGACCTCTAGGTCTTTCCAGTAGGGTAGGTCCCAAAATATAGATTTCTTCTTCCACATGGGTGCGTGTCCCTCAGCGTCATTCGGAACAGCTAGGCCACCGGGACCCTTTCCAAAGATTACGTAGTGTAAATCATTGGCCATAGCAAGCACGTGATCACCGGTGCGCATGGCGGGCTTCTTCCGGTGATCTGCCTCGCCTTTGAAATGCTTGCCTTTCTTTCAACATTGATGGTTGGTCGGAAGAAATCGACGATGGCCCAGGTACACATTCTTCCTGCATTTGTCCAGGTATATACTTTCAGTGTCATCTAAACAGTGCGTGCTTGCGTGGTATCCTTTGTTTGTCTGTCCTGAAAGGTTACTGAGAGCGGGCCAATCGTTGATGGTCACGAACAGCAACGCCTTAAGGTTAAATTCCTCCTGTCTGTGCTCATCCCACGTACGTACACCATTTCCATTCCACAGCTGTAAAAGTTCTTCAACTAATGGCCTTAGGTACACATCAATTTCGTTGCTGGGTTGCTTAGGGCCTTGGATGAGAACTGGCATCATAATGAACTTCCGCTTCATGCACATCCAAGGAGGAAGGTTATACATACATAGAGTCACGGGCCAGGTGCTGTGATTGCTGCTCTGCTCCCCGAAAGGATTAATGCCATCCACGCTTAAAGCAAACCATACATTCCTTGGGTCCTTTGCGAACTCATCCCAGTACTTTCTCTCGATTTTTCTCCACTGCGACCCGTCAGCGGATGCTCTCAACTTCCCATCTTTCTTTTGGTTCTCACTGTGCCATCGCATCAACTTGGCATGCTCTTGTTTCTAAATAGACGTTTCAACCGTGGTATTATAGGAGCATACCACATCACCTTCACAGGAACCCTCTTCCTGAGGGGCTCGCCGTCAACATCACCAGGGTCATCTCGTCTGATCTTATACCGCAACGCACCGCATACCGGGCATGCGTTCAGATCCTTGTATGCACCGCGGTAGAGGATGCAGTCATTAGGGCATGCATGTATCTTCTCCACCTCCAATCCTAGAGGGCATACGACCTTCTTCGCTGCGTATATACTGTCGGGCAATTCGTTATCCTTTGGAAGCTTCTTCTTCAATATTTTCAGTAGCTTCTCAAATCCTCTGTCAGCCACAGCATTCTCTGCCTTCCACTGCAGCAATTCCAGTACGGTACCGAGCTTTGTGTTGCCATCTTCACAATTGGGGTATAACCCTTTTTTGTGATCCTCTAACATGCGATCGAACTTCAGCTTCTCCTTTTGACTAATGCATTGCGTCCTTGCATCGACAATGACCCGTCGGAGATCATCATCATCGGGCACATCGTCTGGTTCCTCTTGATCTTCAGCAGCTTCACCCATGGCAGCATCATTGGGCACATCGTCCGGTTCCTCTTGATCTTCACCCGCTCCCCCCGTTGCAGCATCACCGTATTCAGGGGGCACATAGTTGTCATCGTACTCTTCTTCTTTGCCGTCTTCCATCATAAACCCTATTTCTCCATGCCTCGTCCAAACATTATAGTGTGGCATGAAACCCTTGTAAAGAAGGTGGGAGTGAAGGATTTTCCGGTTAGAGTAAGACCTCGTATTCCCACATTCAGTGCATGGACAACACATAAAACCATTCTGCTTGTTTGCCTCAGCCGCATCGAGAAACTCATGCACGCCCTTAATGTACTCGCGGGTGTGTCTGTCACCGTACATCCATTGCCGGTTCATCTGCGTGCATTATATATAATTAAGTGTCCAAATTAATAGAAGTTCATCATCACATTAAAACCAAAGTGCATACATAGTTCTCATCTAACAACATATAGCTCTCCAGAGCATCTAATTAATTAAACCATACATTGAAACTACGTAAAACATTTCAATGCGAAAACAAATGCGATCATAATCGCAACCAAGGTAACAATTGATCCAACGGCATAATGATACCAAGCCTCGGTATGAATGGCATATTTTCTAATCTTTCTAATATTCAAGCGCATTGCATCCATCTTGATCTTGTGATCATCGACGACATCCGCAACATGCAACTCCAATATCATCTTCTCCTCCTCAATTTTTTTTATTTTTTCCTTCAACAAATTGTTTTCTTCTTCAACTAAATTTAACCTCTCAACAATAGGGTCGGTTGGCATTTCTGATTCACATACATCCTAGATAAATAAAATCTATGTCACGTTGGTCGGCATAATTTTCATAAACAATAAATGAACCAATAGTTATAAAGATAATATACATACCAAATCCAAATCATAGACAGGACGAGGGCCGACGGGGGCGGATACCAAAACCATCGCACTATATAAGATGCAATAATAAATGTAAGAAAATGATACAAGTATCTATCTAAACGTACAAGTAAGAATATTTTTCCTTTCAGAAAGAAGATAAGAACAAGAGGCTCACCACGGTGGTGTCGGTGATGAGATCGGCGCGGGTGATCGACGGCGGTGAAGACGGGGACGAGGCATGACGGACCGCTAAATCTAGACAAATCTCGAGGAAAATGGAGCTTGGAGGTCGAGCTTCGAGAGGAGAAAGCTTAAGTAGTGTGGCTCGGGCATTCCATCGAACACCTCATGTGCATAGGAGGTGAGCTAGAGCACCACAAAGCCCTCTCCCCCTCGGCCAGAAAAAACAGAGCACTGTGCTCTGCTCTTGCGCGAGGGGGTATATATAGGCACCTCATTGGTCCCGGTTGATAACATGAACCGGGACTAAAGGGAAGCCTTTGGTCCCGGTTCAAGCCACCAACCGAGACCAATGGTGGTGGGCCAGGAGCGAGGCCCATTGGTCCCGGTTCGTCCCACCAACCGGGACCAAAAGGTCCAGACGAACCGGGACCAATGGCCCACGTGGCCCGGCCGGCCCCCTGGGCTCACGAACCGGGACCAATGCCCACATTGGTCCCGGTTCTAGACTGAACCGGGACTAATGGGCTGAGCCGGCCTGGACCATAGCCCTGTTTTCTACTAGTGATTGTGGATTCGTATATGTCGTTTGACAATGGCAAGGACATGTGGGCTGCGCTCGAGGCCAAGTTTGGTGCCTCGGATGCCGGCAGCAAGTTGTACGTCATGGAGCAATTCTATGACTATAAGATGACTGATGAGCGCCCTGTTGTACAACAGGCTCATGAGATACTGTCGCTCGCAAAAGAACTTGAGTACTTCAAGTGTGTGTTGCCGGACAAATTTGTTGCCAGAGGCATCATTGCCAAGCTTCCACCTTTGTGGAACAATTTTGCTACTTCCCTGAAACACAAGAGACATGAGTTTTCCGTTGTGGATCTCATTGGTACTCTTGATGTTGAAGAGAAGGTGAGAGCAAATGACACACGTGCTCGAGTTGCTGAGGGAGGTTCTAGTGCCCACATGGTACAGAAGAAGAACTTCCAGCCCAACAAGTTCAAAACAACAAGAACAAAACTCAGGGCAAAGGCAAGTTTGATACAAAGAACAAGCCATCACATTCTACCAACTTCAAGAAGAATTCTCATAAGAAGGGGAAGGGACTTTGCCATGTCTGTGGTGATCCTAATCACTGGGCTCCGAAGTTTCCTAACCGTATTGAGGAGCGTGAACATGAGAAGAGCAGCAAGTCCGCTAATGTTGTCATCGGTGATACTGATATGAAGGAATCAGGGTATGGTATTTTTCCTACCATCCTTTCAGTATTCCAATCTCCTGATTGGTTAATTGATACCAGTGCCAATGTACATGTTTGTGCTGATACCTCCATGTTTTCTTCTTACCAGGCAACAGGGACTTCACCCGTGCTGATGGGGAATGGGTCACATGCCATCGTTCGAGGTGTTGGTACGGTTGATCTGAAGTTTACTTCGGGGAAGACCATGCGTCTGAAGAACGTTCATCATGTGCCGTCCATCAATAAAAATCTCGTTAGCGGTTCCCGTTTATGTTGAGATGGTTTTAAGTTCGTTTTTGAATCCAATATATTTGTAATTTCTAAGTGTGGACAATTTGTTGGAAAAGGCTATGAGTGCGGAGGCTTGTTCCGCCTATCTTTGTCAGATATTTGCACTAAAGTTATTAATAATGTTTGCCACAATAATGAGTCTGATATTTGGCATTCACGACTTTGTCATATTAACTTTGGTTGCATGACGCGGCTAGCCAATATGAATTGAATTCCGAAAATCTCTACTGTCAAAGGCTCCTAGTGCCAAGTATGTGTGCAAGCTAAGCAACCTCGCAAGTCCCATAAGACTGCAGAGGCAAGAGACTTGGCGCCACTAGAGCTTATACATTCTGATCTTTGTGAGATGAATGGTGTGTTGACAAAAGGTGGAAAGAGATACTTCATGACGTTGATTGATGACTCCACTAGATATTGTTATGTGTATCTTCTGAAATCAAACGATGAGGCTTTAACTTTCTTCAAAAACTATAAAGCTGAGGCAGAGAACCAACTTGATCGAAAAATTAAATGGCTTAGGTCTGATTGTGGTGGAGAGTATTTTTCCAATGAATTTGATTTCTTTTGTGCGGAACATGGTATAATCCATGAGAGGACGCCTCCCTACTCACCCTAGTCAAATGGGGTAGCCGAAAGAAAGAACCGAATTCTAACTGATATGGTTAACACCATGTTAGACACTTCGGGTCTATCCAAGGAATGGTGGGGGGAGGCGCTAATGACTGCGTGTCATGTCCTAAACCGAGTTCCCTCAAAGCATAAGACCATGACTCCATTTGAGGAATGGGAAAGGAAAAGGTTGAAACTCTCTTACCTACGTACTTGGGGTTGTTTGGCGAAAGTCAATATACCCATTCCCAAGAAGCGCAAGCTTGGACCAAAAACCGTGGATTGTGTTCTTCTGGGCTATGCTTTTCATAGCATCGGCTATAGACTTTTGATAATAAAATCTGAGGTATCCGACATGCATGTTGGTATGATTATGGAGTCGAATGATGCAACTTTCTTTGAGGACATATTTCCTATGAAGGAGATGTCGAGGTCATCAAATCAGGACATACCTACTCCATGTAGTGAGGAATTCGCTGTAATTCCTGAACCCACCATTGCGATGGAACACGTTGAGAATCCTGTTGAGGGTGACAATGGAACTCCTATGAGGAGTAAGAGACAGAGGACTGCAAAGTCATTTGGTGATGATTTCATTGTGTACCTCGTGGATGACACACCCAGGACTATTTCAGAAGCCTATGCATCTCCTGATGCTGACTACAGGAAGGAAGCTGTACGTAGCGAGATGGATTCCATCTTAGCTAACGGTACCTGGGAGATCACTGACCGTCCTTATGGGTGCAAACATGTAGGATGTAAGTGGGTGTTCAAGAAGAAGCTTAGACCTGATGGTATGATTGAAAAGTACAAGGCACGGCTTGTGGCCAAGGGTTATACCCAAAAAGAAGGTGAAGACTTCTTTGATACTTACTGACCCGTGGCTAGACTGACCACAATTCGGGTACTACTATCACTGGCTGCTTCACATGGTCTTCTCGTACATCAAATGGACATTAAGACAGCTTTCCTCAATGGAGAGTTGAAGGAGGAAATTTACATGGATCAACCAGATGGTTTTGTAGTACCTGGTCAGGAAGGAAAGGTGTGCAAGTTATTAAATTCTTTATATGGCCTTAAACAAGCTCCTAAAGAGTGGCATGAGAAGTTCGAAAGAACATTAACTGCTGCCGGCTTTGTAGTAAACGTGGTGACAAGTGCGTGTAGTATCGCTATGGTGGGGGCGAAGGAGTTATTCTTTGTCTGTATGTCAACGACATATTAATCTTTGGAACCAAACTTGATTTAATCAAGGAGGTTAAGGATTTTTTATCTCGCTGTTTTGAGATGAAGGATCTAGGAGTAGCTGATGTTATCTTAAACATCAAGATGTTGAGAGATGAGAATGGTGGGATCACACTGCTTTAGTCTCACTATGTGGAAAAGGTCTTGAGTCGTTTTGGGTATAGTGACTGCACGCCTTCTCCAACTCCATATGATGCTAGTGTGTTGCTTCGAAAGAATCGATGGATTGCTAGAGATCAACTGGGGTATTCTCAGATTATTGGCTCGCTTATGTATTTGGCGAGTGCCACAAGGCCTGATATCTCTTTTGTTGTGAGCAAGCTGAGTCGGTTTGTGTCAAAACCGGGAGATGATCATTGGCATGCGCTTGAGAGAGTTATGTGCTATTTGAAAGGCACCGCGAGCTATGGGATTCACTACACCGGGTATCCAAGGGTACTGGAGGGTTATAGTGACTCAAACTGGATATCTGATGCTGATGAGATTAAGGCCACAAGTGGTTATGTTTTTACACTTGGTGGTGGCGCTGTTTCTTGGAAGTCTTGCAAGCAGACCATCTTAACGAGGTCAACTATGGAAGCAGAACTCACAGCATTAGACACTGCCACTGTTGAAGCAGAGTGGCTTCGTGAACTCTTGATGGACTTACCTATGGTTGAAAAACCAATACCCCCTATCCTGATGAACTGTGATAATCAAACTGTGATCGTCAAGATAAACAGTTCGAAGGACAATATGAAGTCCTCAAGACATGTGAAGAGGAGACTAAAATCTGTTAGAAAATTAAGGAACTCTGGAGTTATTACGTTGGATTATATCCAAACGTCGAAAAACTTGGCAGATCCCTTCACAAAGTTTCTATCACGTAATGTGATAGATAATGCATCGATGGAGATGGGTTTGAGACCCACCGCATGAGTTGTCCATAGTGGTAACCCACTCTATGTGATCGGAGATACCGTGAAGTAGAAGTGGGAGACAAGCTCTTGGTCAGCTGAGAGGAGAGTATCCCAATATTAACTATCCCACTCCGTGAAGATGCAATACTCTCCTGATCTGCATGGCAGGTTGATACTTATCTTAATGTGTTCCAAGTGGCTTATTCGGGTAAGCAGAGATGTTGTCCTGCAGAACATCTTCTGAGGAACACACCTATATGAATTTGACTGTTAACGTCGTAGTCTGTGAGAATTGGGTGTTCTCTAATGAATTCATGAAAAGGCCCTGGTGTACGACGTATACGCTCCACCCGCGGGGAAGCCTTGCGGCAGCCTAGTATCGGTCAAGAATTTGTGTGAAACTAGTCTCGCAGAAAACTTGTAGTTCAAGGCATAGTCCACTATTCAAGTTGTGATCTAGTGTAGCATAAACCTCTAAGTGGAAGTTCAACTTCACAGTCTCCACTAAGCACTGGTATATAAACAATGTTTTGGAACTAAATGATGAGATGTGCCAATGAGACTTTGTGGGGGATTGTTCAAATTTTGCTAGTAGGCCTTTGGCCCAAAGCCCAACTAAAATTCTGAAATTCTCTTGGCCCATTCATGCACACATGTGAGTGGAGTGAGTGAGGCTAAAGTTTAGTCCCACCTCATAAGTTGAGAGAGAGCTGCACCTCTTTATAAGGTGAGTTGTTCTACCACTTGTATGAGCATGAGAAGAGGAGACCTACACGCGCGCTCCTCCTCCTCGCTCGCCTCGCCACGCCACGCCTCGTCAGGACGCGCCGCGGGATTGATCCGAGCCGAGGATAGAGCTATGCACGTTGTCTATATTTTTGTTGCTCGGGAAAAAATAATGAGTCATTAATTAATAATTAACGAACACGTTAATTACTGAACAGTTTCCGATTCTTTTGGATCGTGACGACTCGGGCATGGGGTTTACTCCCACGACCTACCCGACCTGCACTATATTGTCAGGTAGACGTCTACCCTAGCCACCGCTTCGTATGGTTTCTCACCACCGTTCCAGATCATTGCGCCGCCAAGCAAGTCTTCTCTATCCCTCCTTTCGGTGTGCACCGGGAGAAGGGACAGCAGGCCTCCGGAATCCCGCCTCTCGTGATCCTGTACGGGAAAGGGGCGATCAGGTTTTTGGGGAGCGCACTCGCGCGACTGCTGGCAGCGACGACTTCGCGAACGACGACTTCTTCCCCGACCTCGGCAACCTCATCCTCGATGACATGGGCGACAACGTCAACGCCGGCGGTGCTGCACCCGCTGTACCATATGTTATTCTATCCTTCTTGTTCGAGATCGTGGTAGAATTCATGTTTCTAGTATGTGCCCTAGATGTGATCTGTTCATCAACTATGCTAGTTTGCATGATTAGTTTAATCTCTGCTATTGCTGTCATGATCTATTTCCTATTTATTCGGATTAAATCTCATAGTAATTTGCTCATATTTCCAACACACTCTACGTTGTGGAGCAACAAAATTACCGAGAAGCAACCCAACTAGCACCGGCGGACAGGCACCTGCGTTGTACAAGGCCTTAGGGTTTGCTATGTTCCCTATAACTTCAAGCTGCGGAAATAAACTTGCAATTTCAAAGCTCAGAAACATGGAGGCAATACATGATTTATCATCTTGTTCAAAAATAGTTCTCACAAGGAGAAGCAACTTATGTCAGCAGAAGATACCAAACATAAATAGGAAAACCTATTGTCTTCCTCGAAAAACTGAGACCATTGCAACTTTACTGCTCAACCACCAATATGTTTATTCTTCCGAGACACAAGGTAAGCTTTCGATGACAGTACGAACATAAAGTAAACAAATAAGGCACACACCTTTAACAAATAAAAAAAAGGAAAGCAGGGCTCTCCACTGCTACCCCCCCCCCCCATCTTCTTAATACATTTTACCTTTAAATATACAAAGGGCGACGTTGAAGAAAATTATCTAGCACATACAGAAACTTATGGGAAACATCTCCAATCATGCTTAGACACAAATCACATACAGAAAAGTTTCACGCATCAAACAATGATGGAGGAGGTGCCGGATAGGAAAGATTGGACCAATGGATGGGGGCGGGCGGATGGAGACGGGATTGGATGGCGGTCGCTACCGCCGCTCGACGTGGTGGTGGTTGTCGTCGAGCATCCTCTCGTCCATCTGCCGTCCGGGATGGGGATGGTGACCAGTCTCCATGGTGGTTATCGCTATAGGTGGAGACCGGGAGCGCAGTGATGCGGAAGGGGGCAGAGCAATCACTACTGGAATTAGGGATTTTGCCGTCTGCCAGTTCTTTGTCGTCTTCTTGCAGATGGAAAAGAAGGTCTTTGCCATCAGCTACCAAACAACAGACAGCAAAGAAGTGGCAGACGGCAAAGAAGGTCTTTGCCATCTGTCATTTCTTTGTCGTCTACTGGAAGATGACAAAGAATCTTTGTCATCTGCCAGCGGACGGCAAAGAGGTGCTGGTGGGGTCCACTGGATGCCAGTACACTGCAATGGTCCATCCCCCTTCTTTGACGTCTGCTGGCAGACAGCAAAGAGGGGGGCTATCTTTTTTTGCGGATAGAAAAAACCGTTGCCCACCTCCGGCCCTACCTCTATCAGACCACAACGCCCGCCCCCAAATCACGACCAATCCCCACCCGTGTCCTCCACCAGATCCGCCGCCGCTCCCAAACCTTGCCACCGCCGCCCTCGTCGCCCCCAGACCTTACCATCGCTGGCGAGCAGCGGCCTTCGGCTCGATTAGACCACTGCCGGTGTAGCTCCCCAGCACCGCAGCTCCTCTGCCGCCCACAAATCTCCTGGACTAGAAGCCGCCGCCGCCCCCAACCATCCCATCACCCACCGCCTCCCTCCAACCAAATCACTGCCGTCAGCACCCCCCATCGCGATAGACCCTTGCCCCCTCCGCCGCCCCCAACAACCACCCCAATGCTGCCGACCACTGCTGCGTCGCCCCACTCCAGAGTCACGTTGCCGAGCAGCTGATCGATGTGAAACACCACCGTCATCGCCGAGCTACTCCACCAGAGGCTACCATCCTCCATG